>NC_058403.1:63799699-63836198 GCF_002201575.2 Neomonachus schauinslandi | reverse complement strand
CTCTAAAACCCTCAGTTTGTTTCTCGGAGTCCATAGTCTCTCATGGTTCGTCTCCCCCTCCGATTTCCCCCCCTTCCTACTATCTTCTTTTTTTTTTTTTTAACATACAATGTATTATTAGTTTCAGAGGTACAGGTCTGTGATTCAACAGTCTTACACAATTCACAGTGCTCACCATGGCACATACCCTCCCCAGTGTCTCTCACCCAGCCACCCCATCCTTCCCACCCCCCACCACTCCAGTCCAGTGGCCTAGAGACCACCTCTAATCATATGAAAAGAAAACAGCTTCTTCAAAAAGAAAAGAAGCTATTCAAATTGGAAAAGAGAGGAGCTTCTAAGTGAACATATACCAACATTTTATTAACAGGTAAAACTTGATCATTTTGTTTGGGCTCTTCCTTGTTATGTCACATTTAAAGGAACTCATTAAATTACTGAAAAAGGAAGGGACGACCTTATAATAAATTCTGACGTTCACTGATTAAAGTCCCAATCATCTAGAGTACATATACATAATCTTCTCCTATTTATCTCAAGGTCATTAATAATTTTTAAGTAGTTGCTGCTTTATATACAGGTGTGAGCATGTGCACACACACATATATGTGCATGCATACATTCCATTTAGTTGTTTCTTTATATAACTTCAGACACCAAAAGCACTAGAGTTAAGATGGAAACAGAAGGGCAATTAACTTTCTAAGCTTTTTAGATCATTCCAGGTATGACAACTGTCAAATTACATCAGGGTTTTAAAGAGAAAGGCATAAATTTTGGTCCCAAATAAGAGCAGTAACTCATTTTGATGCTTTTAATGCCTCTTAGTTCTGTTTCTTAGTCTTTACAGAGTTGTCCCCTAATGTAATCTGCTCCTTAAGGTTAGCGTTTTCCTGGATTCCAAACTCAGTTTCTTCTCACTCTCTTACTGTGCACACTCTTCTTAGGTGAGTGAGGCTGTTCTCAGTTTTAGCTGTTGTCTAAATCTCTACGCATACTCTATTCTTCTTTTCTGAGTTTTGACGTGACCTGCATTTCCAGCTACCTGTGGAACATAGCCGCCTAAAATGTTCTGAGATCCAAGATCCATTAAGTAAAAGTTAAAACTTTTCCTTCACACCTTTTTCCTCTTTATGCTTTCCTTGTTTCATTACCTGCCTAGTCACCCAAGTTTAGAGACTGTTTAATTAATCCTTTCTTTGTTTCTCAGGTTCTCTATTACTCTCATGTTTAGGTAGCCAATATGCCTGCCCCTCTCAATCTCCCTTTTCTTTCAGTCCTTATTGCCTAAGCCCTAGTCTAGGTCTTGGACACTTGTAGGAAGTTTCTGGAAGCTCACACTGCTTTCACTCTCACCTTCCCTCTTTCCCCCTCTCCATACCCACTTTTCACAGTGCTGTTTGAGTTAAAGCAGACCTGTAAGACTGCCATCCTAATTCTTAAATAATATCCATTCCCTTTGAGCTTAATTTATTCAGCAAATATTTATTGAGCACCTACTATGTGCTAGGCAGTATTCTAGGTAGAGAAGAATAGTGAACAAAACAGACAAAAATCTTATCTGTCATTGAGCTTAGTCTAGTTGAGGGGGAAGCAGACAATACAAAGTAAACTATGTGGTTAGAAAATGATAAGTATCATGGGGAAAAATAAAGGGGGGAGGGCAGGTAGGAGTGTGGGGTGGAGAAATTGGGGAAAGCCCAATTAGGGAAAGCCACTCTAAAACAGTAAAATTTTAGCAAAGATTTGAAGGAGTTGAGGCAAGTGAACAGTATGTATATCTGAGGGAGAGAACATTCCAGGCTGAAGGAGTGATCAGTGTAGAAGCCATGAATGTGAAAGCCTGCCAGATGTGTTCAAGAAACAGCAGGAAGCTATTGTCAGTAGAGAAGAGCAAGCAACAGGGCAGCAGTAGAGTAGAGGACAGGGAAATAAGTATGTGTGGAGGACCTTGTAGACCACTTATAAGAACAAATCTTAATGAGGTGGAGTGGAAGAGCTACCATCTAGCTTCTGTTTTGTTGATATTAGACCAAAGGGGTAAAGGTGGAAGCAGGAAGGCCTTTTAGGAGGATATTGCAATAATCCAGGTGAGAGGTGCTCGTGGTTCAGACTAGGATTGTAGCAGTGAAGATGGTAAGAAATGGTTGGATCCTGAATAAATTTTAAAGGTAGAACCATTAATACTTTTTTTGGTGTATTTTTTTGTGTGTGAGAGAAAGAGGAGGGTGGGGAATTAATGATGATTCTAAGGTTTTTAGCCTGAGCAATGTCAAGTACACAATTTGACATACTAGTCTGGAGTTAAAAGCAGAGGTCCAGCATATATATATGAATTTGGGAGTCATCAATGTAGAGTAGTATCGAACCACCTGACTGGATGAGATCATAACAGGAGTGAGCTTACATAAAGAACAGAGATCTGACTGAGTCCTGGGATCCTCCATTCTTTAAGAGAGAAAGGGGAATAGAATGAGCCAGAAATGGGAGAGCAAGAAGAGTGGTCTTTAAGGTAAGATGAAAACCAGAAGAGTAAAGTGTTTTAGAACCCAAGTAAAGCAAATATTCAAAAGAAGGGAACATGATCCAACTATGTTAAATAGTAGTGCTCAGTCAAATAGAAAGGAGAGATAAGATGATGACTGACAATTGACATTGGATTCAGCAACAAGGAGATTACTGATCTTAAGGAACAATTCTGGTGGAGCAGTGGTGATCAAGTCCTATTTGGAGTAAGTTTCAGAGAGAGTGAGAAGAGACTGGTATTGGAGAATGTCAGTTTAGACACCTCTTTGGAGGAATTTTACTGTTAAAGGAGGGCAGAAAATGTGCTAATTAGTGCAGTTAGAGTTTTCTTTTTAACGATGGGAGAAATAACAGCAAGTTTGTGTGCGGATTGTAATGCTCCCACAGAGAGAGAATAATTAATGAAGAGAGTTAGGAAAATTACTGAAGCGCTGATTGTGATTAGGAAAAGCAGAATAGAATCATTTTTTACATGTAGCAGGGTTTACCTTAAAAAGGAGCTTGGTCACTTTATCCCTAGTAAGAGAAGGGAAAGAGGAGCATATGATAGGGTTAGATGCTGTAGATGGGCACATGTAGTGGTGCAAGCAAGGTCACCAGCTGGGGGTGAGGATGGGAAGACAGGTATTGGAGGTCAAAGTGAAAGAAGAAGTCAAGTACTTGGGAAAAGTGAATGGACTAGGCAAATATATGATTGCTGGGCCAATTGAATTTCTTGATGATGAATTTACTGTGAAACCAAGCAGCACAGTTTTAGGTTTCTTTGTAGCCATGTTCAGCAGTTTGGGTACAAGCATGGAATGAATGGGCAGCTAGATTTAACCAGAGTTGTGGTTTATCAAACAGGTATGATATAAGAGAAGGATATATGCTAGAGCAGACTTGGCACATTTTTTCATAAAAGGCCAGATAGTAAATATTTTTGGTTTTGCAGGCTATGGTCTCAGATATAACTACTCAGCTCTGCCCCAAAGCAGCCATAGACAGTACTTACATGAATGAGCATTGCTATGTTTCTATAAAACTTTATTTATAAAAACAGGCAGCAGACCTTTGCTGTTGTTTACTGACCGTGTGTTAGAGAATGAGGGTAATGGTAGACCTTGTAATTTAAGCTGGATATGGAGAGAAGAGAGGAGAACGTGGAAGAGTGAGGGATAATGAAAAGGTAGTAGAGTCAATGGCATGCTGTCTTACTCAACAGTTTCCTGAGCTCTGCTGTTTTCATTGACCCCACATCTTGATACAGTTTTTCTATGCCTTAAATGCACCTTTCATACTCAACTTAGATGTCGTCTCTTTTATACGTCCACCTTTACTTCCTCTGCAGTGGCTACTGACCTATAGAAAATGCTCAATAAATGCTGAAAATTGAAATTCTTCACTTCATTTTGGTAGGTAACATGATTTCAAATTGGGACGATTGTGAAAGTTTGCTTACCTACAGATTTTCCCCTTCAGTAGCCAATTCTAGACTTGAACACAGTGATTCTCAACTTTGTTTTCTGCTTCAGTTTACCTATCTGATACTGTTCACAGGAACAGAGTAAAGATAGCACTCTGTTCCTCTTTCCTACTTGGTACTTAGTTGGAATTTCCTTCTTTCTATCTACTGATCTTGGATTAGTGTCTTTAGGCTGCTGAGAAAGGATGTTTAAACATATGACCTGCAATAAGCTTGTGAGTATGGTAACTTGCTGCCTTATAAATTACTCTTTTTCTTTCAGTTAGTTGTAGAAGACAAGTGATTATTATAATTATAGACTATCAGATAACCATAGAATCTTTTTTGTAGAGCTTAGAGAAATTTTGAAGAACATCTAGTCCAATTTTTCATATTCTAGTTGAAGGAACTGAAGCCTGGAGAGATTAAGTGATATGTTAGTTAGCATACCTTAGTTAGCAGCAGAGGGCTGGAAATCTTCATTCCCTTTTTAGTACTCACTCTACTACCATGACAGCTTTCCTGATAGGATATGAGGGCACTGATTCTCAAACTAGAAAACAGGAAATTTTGTGACAGGTGATATCCTCTAAAATCTTATTACCAAAATAATAGTTTAAATATAATTGGAAATCTTAGCAGTATTGAAATGGCTATGTTTTTTTCCATGAAATTATTAGTAAAAAGGTATGGTAGACTTGTTTTTACTATTATGGTTATATTCTGAATTACTTTTGTATAATTAAAATTGAATGCATGAATCTTAAAAATGTGAATAAGTGAAAAAATCTGAATAACTAAATGTATAGAGATTTTACTCTGAATATTTAAAAGACTAGTTTCTAATTTTGTTTTTCTGTTTGTTTTTAATAAACTCTTTCAGAAAGATGAAGTCTATCTTAATCTGGTGCTGGACTATGTTCCGGAAACAGTATACAGAGTTGCCAGACACTATAGTCGAGCCAAACAGACGCTCCCTGTGATCTATGTCAAGGTATGTAAAAATGGAGCAATTTCCCATTTACTTAATATCATCCAAGGAAAGCGTTGGATATGTTTTAACTGTATTATTGCATATAATGCCAAGGGGGGGAAGCTGCAAAGAAGGTATTGCTAGAGCTTCATTAAATTCTTGTATAATTTTAAGGTGTGAAACCTTTACCTTTTAAACTTTCATGACTCTCATATTAAAGACACCGTGTTATGTTTCTGACAAGTGAATTTTTTCACAGACATTTGTGGATTTTAATTTTGCCGGCCATAACACCTTTTTATTTAATTTCTGATACCCTTATTATGGCATAGACTAAAAAGGAAGCAGGCATATCATATAAAATTATAAAATATATATATGATCAGATTAAACATTATACTGCCATTTACAGATACAGTATAACTGTAGCTAAAGTTTAAACTTTCTATAATTTTAAATATGTACAGACTCTATGAAGGTGTTACTTAATTTTTAGTACCTAATGTCATCTTCAGTGAAAGAACTCATAACAGAGTGGCTAGGAATTTATCCAGTATAATGATTAAAGTTGTGATTGCTGATTAGAAACATTATTGTCATTATAATCATAATTAGATTGTTCAGATCTTTAAAAAAATTTTATTGATGTATGGTTGACACACAGATTATTATTTTTTAACTATGACATTGTGAAAATTAGGTGTTAAGTTTCAAAGTCTAGCTATCTAAATATAATTTTTTGCATTTTATCCTTTATAGGAATGACTCTAGAAAATAAAATGGCATTGACTCTAAATGTTTTAAGATTGAGTATTGAATTTTACTTAATAGTTATAATTTTAAACTTTATAGTAATAAAATGGGTACCAAAGCAGGAATTTGGTAGCTAGATAATTAGGACAAGGTGTCAGGATTCCTATTGAATTCAGTGCTAGGAATTTTTAAAAATCTGATTCCTGTATAATTTTATTTGGACTTATCAAACTTGGTTGGGATTGGTGGTTAAATTGACCATAGTAGGAACTAAACGACACAGTTTTTGTAATACAAATTTACTTTAGTACTTTATTCTGGTTTTAAGATAGCAGGGTCCTATTCAAGATAACCTGCACAATAGAATATCCCTTTTGAAGTGCCTAAATCTAGGGTAATCTTTGAACTTCTCAGTTTAGAATGGTGATGGATTTATGAAGCAGAAGAAACCCTAGATTTAGTTCCTGAAGACCTAGTTTTGAGACCCAACTTTGCTACTAAGTTAAGTGCTTTTGGGCAGTTACTGATCTGTTCTCTACTTAGCTTCCATGTTGGTAAAATTGTACTCATTTCTTTCCTGCTCACAGTATAGCATTGTTGGTCTATAAGGTGAACTTAACATATGAGAAAACATTTTTGGGACTATAAAATAAAAGTAATAGGAGATCTTAACACTAGATTTAAAAAACGACATGTGGACATTTAATAAGAGGTGCACAGTGGTTAGACCAGTTTTTTGTTTCAACTCTTAATTCAGCAAACAAATACTAAATGATTGCAGAATAATGTGATGCTTAATAAAATATTTTAATTCCTCTAATAAGGAGAAAAAAGATGACACAAATAACTATAAAACAAGAAAAAATATATAGTGTTATGAAAGTAGTTAGGTCATATTCTTTTGAATTGGCAAAATTCCCAAGAGAGGGTTATAGTAATACGTCTGTTGAGTCTACCCTCCAGGTTTACTTACCTCCTAGCAAATCTATATTGGTCCAAAGCTGAGCCAATACCTATTTTCCCACCACTTAACATAAAATGTCCCAAGTGATTTTCTTTTCCTGTATCTGTCTACAAAAATTTTACTCGTTTCAGGATCTTTTCTTTGGTCACTCTAAATACTTGTTTTTATTATTGAAGATTTCAAATAGAAATAAAGGAGAAAATGGAATAATGAACCCCCATGTACCCATTATACAGTTTGAACAATGATCAGTTCATGGCCACTCTTGTTTCATCTATACCACCCTCTGCTCCCCACTTCCTTTATTTTGAAGCAAATCACAGATATTATTATTTTTATCTGTAACTATTTCAGTATATATGTGTAAACGATAGGGACTTTCTTTTTAAAAGCTTAGTTAACAATACCATTGTCTTTACCTATACAAATAAATAGTAAATTACTAATATAATTAAATATCTACTATTTTTATTCCCAGTATGTTGTGTGTGTGTATATATATATGTTTTTAAGTTTCTTTGTTAGAATTGGGATCTAAGTAAGGTCCATGTATTATAATTGGCTGATGTATGTCTGATGTTTCTTTTAATTTATGGACGACTCTCTCTTAAACTTTGGTACTAAAGAAACTGGGTCAGTTGATGTGCAGTTTCTTGATCTGAATTTTGCTGATTGGATTACTGTACTGTTAATATGTTGCTCTGTCTTCTGTATTTCCTGCAAATTGGTGATTAGATATATTTTTATAAAATTCAAGACTACTTCATATGTATTGTTGAGTACTTTCCTAAGGAAGAACATAATGTCTGTCTTTTTATGATGCTTGTAACCATTGATCATTGCCTAAATCCATTAATTTATAAAGGGTTACAAAATGTGGATATTCTAATGTTATTATTCCTTCTTAATTTATAAGCTGGGGGACGCCTAGGTGGCCTAGTTGGTTGAGCATCGAACTCTTGGTTTCGGCTTCAGGTTGTTGGATCCACCCTGCACTTAGCGTGGAGTCCGCTTGAGATTCTTTCCCCCTTCTTTCCCTCCCCACCCCCCGCCACTTGCCCTGTCTCTCTCTCTCCCCCTCTCTCTCTCAAATAAATAAATAAATAAATAAATGAAATCTTTAACCAAAAAAATTTATAAGCTGAAATAGTTTCCCATGTCAGCTATTTGATTACCCTGAGGTACAATTTATATAACAAATACAGGATATATATATTTGATTATATCCCTTTATTTACCAAAATTTATAATAATTAGTTGTTTCATGGGTTCCTCCAGAAGTGACCAACAAGGTATTTTTTGTTGTATGTTTGTTTTAAAACTTCTTGAATAAGTCTTAGTAATCTAATCTTTGATAGCTTCTTCACTTTCTAGCATGGTAGTGTTCTAGGGTCATCTTACACATTTCTTTCCCAGACTTGGAATCAGCCTTTTCTTCAAGGAGACCTTACTCTTTTAGTGAGAAATGATAAAGACCACAGTCTGGATGATAGGAGTGATAATTGCTACAGAGTTGGTTATTCTTTCTGGGTTTTTTAATGGACAGAGCTAGAAAATACTTTGATAAAGTTTTTCAAAGATAAAATACATCTTTTTTTATCTCAAAGGTTAATATATATTGACATTTCTCAGTAAATATTGGGGGGCTTAACAATCTTACATCTATATTTTCTTTCTCTTACACTAAAAATTCTATTTTTCAATGATAGTATATGTTCTGTCCTACACTCTATATACAGTAGTCTTAGAAGAATAATATTGACACTACCACCACTAAGTGAAAGTAATTTAAGATCTCTTTGCATTTCTTTTTATTCCCTTGGTATATTTTATTAGGTATGATATAAATTTCCCTCTTAAAGAAGCGTTCAGTATTTCCTCTCTGTGATTATGCCTCATTAAGCTTTGTTTCTTTCTTTCTTTTTTTAATATTTATTTGAGGGAGGAAGGGAGAGAGAGAGAGCGCATGCACAAGAGAGCACAGTGGTGGAGAGGGAGAAGCAGGCTGCTCATCAAGCAGGGAGCCCAATGCAGGACTCAGTCTCAGGACCCTGGGATCATGACCTGAGCTGAAAGCAGCCGTTTAACCGACTGAGCCACCCAGGCGCCCCAAGCTTTGTTTATTCATTTTACTTTTATTATAGATTGCATATAAAAAATTTTTTTAATCATTGGGGTGGCTCAGTCTGTTAAGCAGCTGCCTTCAGTTAAGAGTCTGACTCTTGGGGCACCTGAGTGGCTCAGTTGTTAAGTGTCTGCCTTCGGCTCAGGTCATGGTCCCAGAGTCCTGGGATCGAGCCCCGCTTCAGGCTCCCTGATCCGCGGGAAGCCTGCTTCTCCCTCTCCCGCTCCCTCTCCCACTCCCCCTGCTTGTGTTCCCTCTCTCACTGTGTCTCTCTCTGTCAAATAAATAAAATCTTTAAAAAAAAAAAAAGTCTGTCTCTTGATTTTGGCTGAGGTCATGATCTCAGGGTTGTGAGATAGAGCCCCACATCAGACTCCCTGCTGGGCATGGAGTCTGCTTAAGATTCTCTCTCTCCCTCTTCCTCTGGCCCCACCCCTCCTGAAAAACATTTTTTTTTAATTAATTTTACTTTAAATTTTATGTCAACATTAATATAAAATATAAAATATTTACTATAAAATATTTACATAGTTCCAAAGTAAAATCTACAAAACAAGGATTATAGTCAAATAAGTTTAACTTTTATAGCTGTTTCTTCTATCCTATTTCTTCTCTCCCCCAGAGTTAAATATTTAAATTTTTTTATAGTCCTACCATTTTTAAAATAAGCAAATACATATAATTATGTTATTCTTCCACCTCCTTTTTATGTAAATGGTTACATAATATATACATTTTCCTCCATCATACTTTTTTTTTTTTTTAAGGTTTTTATTTATTTATTTGACAGAGAGGGACACAGCGAGAGAGGGAACACAAGCAGGGGGAGTGGGAGAGGAAGCCTCATGCGGGAGCCTCATGCGGGGCTCGATCCCAGGACCCTGGGATCATGACCCGAGCCGAAGGCAGACACTTAATGACTGAGCCACCCAGGCACCCCCCCCATCATACTTTTTAAGTTAAAAATATATTCTGAAGATATTCTGAAGATCACTCTTTATTAATATAAATAGACATAACTATTTCACCTTCCTTTTTATAGCTGCACATTAGTGTATTATATGGCTTTATCCTAATTTATTCAGCTGGTCACCTATTAATGGTGTATTTTCCCTTCAGGTGTTCGTTTTTGTTTTTGCTATTACAAACAATGTTGTAGTAAAGAGCCTTGTGTTTTCCGTGGTTTGTTTTGTTTTGAAGATTTTATTTATTTTTAGAGGAGGGGCATGAGCAGAGAGGAAGGGGCAGAGGGAGAGGGAGAGAATCTCAACCAGACTCTGTGCTAAGCGGGGAGCCCAACGCACGGTTTGATCCCAGGATCCTGAGATCATGACCTGAGCCGGAACTGAGTCAGATGCTTAACCAGCTAAACCACCCAGGCGCCCAGCGTTTTCTGTGTTTTTGACAGTATATATTTGGATGAGATCTCTGGCATCCTATATTGTAAAAAAGAAAATAAGGTTATTATGCATATTGAAGTTGGCATACAAAGAAAGTTAGAACACTTCTTTTTCCCCCTTCTGGAAAAGAAGATGGTTCGGGTTTTTTTAGTTTTTTTTTTTTAAAGATGGTTCTTTTATATAACCACAGCCCTTCCAGAGTCTGAGCTGTTGGCCTGTTGTTCTTGTAGGACACAAATCTATTCTTATGTTTAAGAGTCTAAAACAGATAAAAACATTGTCTGAAATTGATGTTCAGGTATTCGTTCTACCTAGTTTTATAAAAACTATTTTTTGTGAAAAATATTGGATTGGGAGATGGAAGTAAAAGCAATAAATGTGTATACTCTTGCCTTCATGTACCTCACCATCTAATAAGGACTTGTTTAGCATACATGTCACCAGAATGGCAGCTATAGTCCTTTGTAATTGTTTGACGTCCACTTTTTCACTTTTTCTGGGGAAGTTGAGTATATTATATATATATATATATTTTTAAAGATTTTATTCATTTATTTGACAGAGAGAGACACAGCAAGAGAGGGAACACAAGCAGGGGGAGTGGGAGAGGAGAAGAGGGCTTTCTGCTGAGCCAGAAGCCCAATGCAGGGGCTCGATCCCAGGACCCTGGGATCATGACCTGAGCCAAAGGCAGACACCTAACGACTGAGCCACCCAGGCGCCCATTTACACTTTTATGTAATAGAATAAAAATATGATAAAATACAGAAATCATTATTAAAGAGGTATACTTACCCAAGCCGCTATAGAATACTTAGTATCTGATTTGGATAAATTGCTTACCTTCTGTGCCTCAGGTACTTTATATGTAAAACAAAAATAATAGTGGTACCTGTTGCATAAAGATTAAATGAAAATATATGCAAAGCACCTAAAATAGTGGCTGGCACATGATAAGTTATTTTTCTTGTTACTGTTATTGCTATCTTGATAGTATAGAAGGCCTCTCCTTTTTCCTGTAAATATACTTTACAGAATCAGAAACAAAATAGATATGAAATTGTATATTTCTTCTTTATCTTTTCAAAAGATAAAGTGAGGAGAATGGATACAGAGTAGATCTTTCAGATGAATGAATGTAGTAAAAAGACACCTCAAACTCATTTAAGCTCTTAAGCATTTTTGACAAAGAAAACATTTTTTTCCCACTGATTATTGCTGACCCAGACATTAGCGCCCTGACATAGAATGAGTAAAATCTCTCCTTTAGTAAATTAATGCCTGTGAATTTAATTTCTTATTGGAACTTATTTTCTTAATGGTAGTAAATTAAACTTTTAGAACTCTGAGAGCAAGCTTTAGGACTTGGAGATGGATTCTGTGAACAATAATAATACCATGATAGAATTAGGAAGCTTTTAAAGAGTTATATGGACTTAAATCCCTTAATTCTAACTCTGGGGACAAAATGCTGACCTTATTGAAGATCTCATTTTTACATTTTACATCATGCTTTTTTAAAAAGGCTTAAACTTTTCCAGCGTTAGTTCAGTATAACATTAAGGATGTACTGAAATTGAACTGTCTATAGTTTTCATCAGTGCCTGTTTGAAGGAAAGTAGGCCTCACATTAACTTCAAGAAACTACTAAGTCTTAGCAATAGCCTCTGAAGGTGGTGTGTTCTGTCAGTACTTTTTCTGACCTTTGTCTGTCTTTGTTGTTGTTGCTTTAACCAAGATACTGGTATCCTTGCATTTGACTCATTTCAAAAACTCTTTCCATGATATATAACTTTGAGGTAGAGGTCAGAAGGTGAGTAGTCAGAAAAATTTAAACACCAACCTTGGGATAAACAGAATTAAGATATACTCAATTTCTTCATAGAGTCCCTGTCTTCCCCAGCTAGAGTCTGAGTCTTTCTTCCATGCAGAGTCCGCTTCTCAGTGTATTTTTTAATAATAGAATTGAAATAAATATCCCTTCAATTTGATGTCAGTAATCAGCAAGGATGTGTTTTTAAATAGCATTTTAAAGTCTCCTTATTTCTGAAGGATAATACAGGAAGAGTGGTATAGTTACTGATATCTTGATAGATCATTGGTTATAGATTTTCTCAGTTCACATGTGAGTTTTCTCAGGCCCTGTATCAATAAGCTCTAGGGCTGACATCTCAGAAAAATATTATTCTAAAGATGAAATTGTACATACTTACAAAGAATAGTAAACTTAAAGAAACAGAAGACTTGGCTTCTGGTCTAAACATTGTTACTTGGTAGCCACATGATCTGGAATACCTTTCTGGGTTTTCCATCTGTATTTTTTTAAAAAGCCCATCTTAGAAGGCTTGAGGTAAGATGTCAGTAAAATAAAAAATTATAAAGCACACTGTGACATTTCCTTTTGTAAATTATTAAAGGATAGCGCAAATATAACATGGTTAATGCAACTTTCATTAGCTAATTAATATATAAATGACATGAAACTCTTAAAAGATAGTGCTGTTCTTTTCTGAAAATCTGTTACTTTATGTACTGCTTAAGGATTCTGATTTGTTTGGGACAAAGTCTTCAATTAATTTTTACTGGTTTTTTTCCAGTTGTATATGTATCAGCTGTTCCGAAGTTTAGCCTATATCCATTCCTTTGGAATATGCCATCGGGATATTAAACCACAGAACCTCTTGTTGGATCCTGATACAGCTGTCTTAAAACTCTGTGACTTTGGAAGGTAAGCTAGCTTTCTTTTCTTCTCCCTTCTTTCACTCCTCCCCAATCCCAACCTCCATCCCTATATGCTCTTTTTTTTTTTTTTTTTAAAGATTTTATTTATTTATTTTTTAGAGAGCGAGCGAGAGAGAAACAGCATGAGAGGGGAGAGGGTCAGAGGGAGAAGCAGGCTCCCCGCTGAGCCAGGAGCCCGATGTGGGACTCGATCCCAGGACCCTGGGATCATGACCTGAGCCGAAGGCAGACGCTTAACCATCTGAGCCACCCAGGCGCCCCCTATATGATCTTTTAAAACTATATGCCTTTTACAATATCAGTCCAAAAATACCGTAGTCCTTATTCAGGGAGTATGCAGTAGTTACAGGTTCTTGTGAGGGAGTTTAGTCAATTCTGTTAGAATTGTAAATATGTATAGTTTTTTATCCAGCAGTTTAATTAGTTAGGAATTATTTCCTTAGAAATACTTTAAAATAGTGTATATACAGGGATTTTTATCATAACATTGTTTATAAATGTCAGTAGGAAAATGACCAAATAAATTATAGCATATACACATTTAACATAATACATGCAACTATAAAAAAAGAATGAGGTAGCTGTCTATGAATTTAAAAGGAATGATGTCAGTAAAATAAGGAATGATGTCTAAGAAATATTAAATTAAAAAAAAGGTCAGGACTATATAAAGTTTGTTCCTTTTTGTGTTTTAAAAACATAGTATAGGGGCGCCTGGGTGGCTCAGTTGGTTAAGCGACTGCCTTCGGCTCAGGTCATGATCCTGGAGTCCAGGGATCAAGTCCCACATCGGGCTCCCTGCTCAGCGGGGAGCCTGCTTCTCCCTCTCCCACTCCCCCTACTTGTGTTCCCCCTCACGCTGTCTCTCTCTCTCTCTGTCAATTAAATAAATAAATAAAATCTTAAAAAAAAAAAAACATAGTATAGTCACATGTATATAGATAAATGATTATTGATTTCCGGAATGATACGTAATAAACCCGGAACATTGATTGCCCCTAGGAAGGGAAACAGGGAGTATAGTGTGGTTGGGAAACTTGCTTTTTCATTGATAGTACTTTATATTGTTTGAATGTTTTCTTATGTGTTTATATTCCTTTCTTAGTAAGAACTAATTTTTTTAAAGGTTTTATTTATTTATTAGAGAGAAAGGGGCGGCGAGAGAGCAAGCCGGGGGTAGGAAGGGAGGGACACAGAGACAGAATCTCAAGCAGACTCTGCTCTAAGCAGGGAGCCCAACGTGGGACTTGGTCTTACGACCCCGAGATCATAACCTGAGCCAAAACCAAGAGTCTGCTGCTCAACCTACTGAGCCACCCAGGCGCCCCAGAACTAATTTTTTAAAAAAATATTAGCATTTGTTACTGCATTCTTTTTCACTTCAGTGTTAACCTTATAGTAGCAGTATTTTCTTCCTTTTCCTCTGTAATTGAGTCTCTTATTCTTCTTTTCTGCAAATTCCCGTGCACTTTGCTTCCTTAAACTAATTCCTTGGTAATATTATATTGTGTAATAAGACTTCATCCTTTTTATCTTCATAGTATTCAGCATCTTGTGCTTCTTTGATCTATCCTTTCAACATGAAACCAAGCTTATATCCTCATGTAACTCAGTTAACCTTCTTCCACCTAGATTAGCCTCTCTCCTCTCAGTCCCTAATACATTGCCACATAACTTGGATTCTCTCCAATTTTTTTCATCCTTACAAATTCTTTTCATTGACCCACATCTCCATTCTACCTCTTTGTAATACTTTTATATTAACCCATAGTTTAAATTTTAGGTTTATTATAAGATATATTTTCCATAGGCTGTCTCTTGAGCGTGTCAGAAAAACAAGCACATCTGCTCTATCAGAATCAATTCTTAGTCTAATGGAGTGCTCCTTCAGACCATCCCCTTTTTACAGTTAACTGATCTCAGACACCTGTTGTAGGATTCAGTTCATTTTGCAGGCTATAACTCTTCTTCAACTATAAGAAAAGGTGAAGGATATTAAATCAAAACTCTTATCTGATGCTTGAAACAAAGTACACATACTGCTAAAATCAGATGAGTTTTATTGTTATGGGGTATGTTCCCCACTGACAGTGACTGACTACTATGAACTGTAAAAAGACAGTGAGACATCAAGTTTAGTGGAGTTTCTGTTCTCACCATAGTGTCAAAACACTGCTGCTATGGACCATTTTATTGGGACATAGGAATCGCTTTGTTCTAATATATTTAGAATGAGGATTTCACTTCTATGGTAATAGGTCATTTTTAAAAGCTCCGATTAATAACAAAGCTGCCCTTTTTTGTTTGTTTTTAACAGTTGGTTAAAATACTTTGTGGCATGTATTTTAAACATTGCTTTATTATTTTGAAGAAAAGTTGGATTAGAGAACATGTAACTAAATTTACCACAGCAGAGGTAGAATTCAGAGGCTGTGAATCATCTCTGACCTGCAGGGGAGGACCTATCTTATTATTGGGTAATGAATATTTAGACAATTAATAAAGTGACCAACATAGTGGAAAAAGAAAGTAGATTGGGTAAGCCTTGGGATATTTACTCTGATGCAGAAGTCAAATTATAAATCAATTATAAAGTCAAATTATAAATCAGTTTTCTGTTAAAAAAAAAAAAACTCGGGTAAGAAGTATTCATTCTTACAATCCGTTACTATGCTTTTTGGTGGGTGGAGGTACTTCCTACTTTTCTGCCCTTCCTTCTTTATATTTTAGATAGTATTCAAGGAACAGAGGATAACAAGAAGTTCAGCATTTATCCTTTTACGACTTTGTCTCTTTTTCCTTAGGTGACAGTTGACAAATGCATTCTTTAAAAGCTACTGTTTTTTTTTTTTTTTAATTACTGTTACGTTAAAATTGTTTCTTTTGTCAGGTAGTTATGGTTCATATTTTTCTTTTTTGCATGTTGTGTGATTTAATTGTGTGAATCTTAGATAAATGTTCAGTGTTGTCAATGACAGTTTAAGTTCTTTTAAGGTTTACACTTAGTTTAAAAAATTTATGCTTTTTATTTTTTTTATTAGTGCAAAGCAGCTGGTCCGAGGAGAACCCAATGTTTCGTATATCTGTTCTCGGTACTATAGGGCACCAGAGTTGATCTTTGGAGCCACTGATTATACCTCTAGTATAGGTAAGTACCGAATATGAATATAATGGCTTGTAATTATTTATTACGTCTTATTTTTAGTAATTTGGTATTACTAATCTCTACTTTCACTTAACTATAAAAATAGGAATGACCTAAAGTCTGTTTCTCCTTAAAGACTCATGTGCAAAAATGTGTAGAGTATTTTAAATGTCAACTCTCAGAATTTAAAGTATATTTACTATTTTATATTAAGGTTTCTGGGATTTTTTGAGAGAATAATAAAGCTATTCCTTTATAATTGCATGGTTCCACTATGATTACGTTTGTTTTTAGCTTAAAATTTCAAATAAATCCTAAGTGTATCTTTTCTTTTTTAAAATTTTAATTCTCCTGAAATACTTCTGAGCTTGATCACTAGTTGGAGAATTTGCGTCCATAACATTGATGATGAAAATGATAGGATGGCCATGTTGTTGACATTTCTACTATGCTGTCCCAGTTGGTTATTTACTTTTAAGTCAGGTCACAAAAAACAACATATAATCAGTGGGCTAAACCCACTGATTCTGTAGAAGTCTTCATGAAAGATCTTTAGTGATAGCACAAATTGAATAGGGATGATTTGCTTCAGTCTTCAATGACACCCCCTCTTTTACCCCATTTTAGCCCACTAACAGAAGTGAGCATAGTACTATCAGCTGTGCATGAATAGTAAAGCTAAGAAAGGAGGAGCAACCTTAGGCTAGGTGTACAGGTGGAGGTCAGAATTATTTTATTGTTATTTACTGTTTCTGAAGAGAATCCCTTAGTCCAAAAACAGAAACAAGAGCATGCAAACACCAAACCAACCAACCAGAAAGAACAACCATGGTTACAGAACACTAAGAAAAACCAGAATGTGGACAGTTTTTGTCTTTTAATACAAGTGGAAATTATCTGATACAAACACAGGCCTCTAAACAGAAACGCATTACCATTTTTATTTTGCCTAAAGGACAAAATGCCAAAGAGCAATTTGATTTGTGCCAAGGGACCCACAGTTTTACCCATCATTTCTTTTGCACCAGTAGTGCAAATGTCAACACAATGAAAAAGGTAGATAATATCTTAGTATTCTTATGAGAATAGTTTTACCCATTAGGACCTCTAAAAAGGTGCAGGAGGCCCAGGGCTCTGCAGACCATACTTTGAGACCTGCTACACTGGAGGATAGAGGGTATAATCTCGTGTGTGTGTGTGTGTGTAATGCTGAAAGTTTCATGATGGCTATTATGTGTCCTATGTTAAGGGACAAATGAGAAATAGCAAAAAGGGTATTTTGGTTGGAGTAGAACGAGATTTGAGTTCTAGGTTTGTTACTACTTACCTAAGCTATGAAGTGGAGATTGCTAATGGTTCTACCTACCTTTCTGAGTGGCTGTGAAGATTAAATAAAATATTAGTGAAAGTACTATAGAAATGGAAGATGGTATTCATTTCATGCTATTTGTTAAACTTGACTCTCCGCAAGAGCAAATTTCAGCCCTTTATCTTTGGAAATGTTGTTGGATTTTTCAGCTGCTTTATATTTTATTCAAGTATATGATACTGATCATCTGCATACCCAGTATTGGGATGAGTTGTGCCAGGGTCGCCTAAAATAACTGCAGTTTGCTTCTTTTAAAAAAGTCATGACCATATCATCTGACACATTAATAAGGCATGTATAAAAAAACTCGTGACCTGCTTAAGAGTACATTACTTCTATAAATGTCCATGTGCCTTAGCAGTTCTTTGGAATCATCTAGCAAAAGATGGGCATTTTAGTCCATTTTCTCTATTAGGAATCACTTCTCTGGATATTATGAGTGCCTGATTTCCAGTAACCTCCTTTGTATGGCTAATGCCAGATTCTGACTTTCTCGGCTTAGGACTCACCATATGCCACTGATTCAACGTTGATCTTTTGAACCCTAATAAGCCTGGATTTGACCTCCCTTTTTAGACCTGGATATTTCCTCTCATGACTTTGGATGATTTGTAGACAGACAGAAACAAAAGTATTTAGAAGTGTACTAATGCAGATACATTTTAGAAATATATTTAACAGTGATGTTTGAAATGAAAGAATAGCTGGTTCTGAGTAGATTATTGTCTTATTTGGATATAGCCAGAGCTCAGGCTGATGGCTCTGATTATATTGTCTTACTGAGAAATGACAGAGAACAAATGGCTTCTTCAGGACGAAGAATTGAGTTTATAGACCCTTGAAGAAGCAGTTAGTTATTCTCTGACAATGAGGCATTTATTCAAGATAGTGGTGTCTTGATTGGGTATTGAAATTGATTTCCAGGCCTAGCTCTGCTATTGAGTAGCTTTACTTTGGGCAAGTCCCTGATCTTTATTGTGCCTTAATTTCCTTATCTGTGAATTAAATATGTTAAACTAAATGGTCTTGAAAGATCACTTTTACCAGGAATTAGAGTTAAGTATGAAGCGGAACACTATTTTGTTTGAAATCCCCAGATAACCAGATAAGTCAGTGGACCAAAGTGCTTATTTTATTATACCCTGTTTTATTCTATTTGGAGAATATCATTCATTTGTCCCATTTAGTATGAACAGAAAAGATTTTGGTATCTCCCAGAAAGTGAATGATAAATACCTTGATTTTGGTAGTTTGCCTGCGTTAACATTGAGGACCACTGGTATAGTTGCCACCTGAATTTTAGGATTATTAATCTGTGGCAACCACTAAACAATAGTGTTCCTTAATGGTTTACTCCTTGTCTCCCATATTTGTACCTAAATCCAGCCTAAGAAAGTATTTCCCATGGTTTTTTAATGAAAATTTAATTATTTCCCTGCAGTTTTTCCAGCCTTGTGTTCTGAGATGAATTATTCTCTATTACAAAGAAATGAGTACATATTACCTTCCTTCTAATTGGGTAGGTAAAGGCATATTTTTAAACTTAGATCAAAATAAAGCCTTTATGTTAATGAGTATATATATCTTTTCCACTTCCATCTTAAGAGTTAGTATTACTTGGCTTTGAGAGAAGTAAAGTTTTCTTAGCAGGTTTTGATATTTGCTTCATTTAGCAATTACCTAGTATATCAAGGAGGGCTCTTTTTGGTCAGTGTTTGCAAAATAGGTATCTTGGTTATCATTGCTTGGAACTGGACAAAATCGACTTGAATTTCTTAAATAAATTTTTTGTCAATATTTTCCTATGTCAGTAAAAAGTCACTGGAGCAGGGATTTCTAATCCCTCTTGATAGTGCATCTCACCATATCAGACCTCTTAAATTATTTGTTGACCCCATGCCATTCACCATTATCCTCCTTTCTTACTGGCAGATGAGAAAGCCCAGCAAAGATTTATGCTCATCTTCTAAAGCTCTTGATTGTTGGTTCATACAAAACCCAGGAATCTCAGGCATCCAGAAACTGCAAATTAGCTTTTCCTTGCAGAAAGTCTTAATGGTGGGCTATAAATAGATTGGCCATATAATTTAACTTATTTGGTAATACTTTTAAAAGAGAAAGAGGATGCTATTAGTAATTATCCCAGGACAATAAATCTAAACCAGGACTATCTTGGGTAAGCCAGGATTATATACTTTAGATTATTTTTTAATTAATTAAATTTATTTATAAATTATTAAAACTTACTAATTAAATTATTTTAAAAGTTTACTCTCAGGATTGAGGTTTCCACTTTGACTTAAAAATAAGTTATTTTGTTTTGGTTTTTTTTTCCTTAAAATGTTTTAATTTTACAACAAAATAAGACACTGGCAGGCTCATATCTCACATTCCTGTCCAAATTTGGATTTATTATCCCTCCTTAACTTCATTTTTTTTCTTTCCTCATTTGTATTTCCACATTTTCTTCTCTCCTTACTCTTTCTGCTTGGTTTCTGACTCTGCTTGCTTTCATGTACCTTGATACTTGTTCTCACATCTCTTATTTTCCTTTGTGCTTTTCCTTTGCTATCCTGCAGCTCTTCTTTTCCCTAACCTCCTGTCACCTTGTACTTTTTTTTTAGCATGAAAAATTCATTTATTGAAAAACTAAGTACAGAAAACTTCTAGTTGGCTAAAATAAGCAATTCACACTTACATAAATTTTATTTTTTATAGATACTATATATAGTCAGCTTCTTATCCACATTACCACCTGAATATGCCATAACAACATCAAAATTTACATATTGAAAATTAATGATTATCTCTCTAATCTTAACCTTGACCTCTTCGAGTATTTTCCCCCTTTTTGTCTTTTTTTAAAGTTTTTATTTAAATTCCAGTTATTTAACATGCAGTGTAATATTAGTTTCAGGTGTACAATACAGTGATTCAGCACTTCCATACAAAACCCAATGCTCATCACAAGTATACTCCTTAAACCCCATCACCTATTTGACCCATCCCCCCACCCACCTCACCTCTGATAACTATCAGTTTGTTCTCTGTAGTTGAGAGTCTGTTTCTTCGTTTCCCTCTCTTTCTTCCCCCCCTTTATTTTGTTTCTTAAATTCATATATGAGTGAAATCATATGGTATTTTCCTTTCTCTGACTTATTTTGCTTAGCATGATACTCTCTTGCTCCATCCATGTCTTTGCAAATGGCAAGATTTTCGTTCCTTTTTTATGGTTGAGTAATATTCCATCGTGTGTGTGTGTGTGTGTGTGTGTGTGTGTGTGTGTGAGACCATTATCAGTGGTTCCATAATTTGGCTGTTGTAGATAATGCTGCTGTAAACATTGGGGTGTGTGTATCCTTTTGAATTAGTATTTTTGTATTCTTTAGGTAAATACGTAGAGTGCAATTGCTGGATCTTGGGGTAGTTCTTTCTATTTTTAACTTTTTGAGGAAACTCCATACTATTTTCCAGAGTGACTGTACCCATTTGCATTGCTGCCAGCAGTGCAAGAGGGTTCCCCTTTCCCCACATCCTCGCCATCACCTGTTGTTTCCTGTGTTGTTGACTTTAGTCATTCTGACAGATGTGAGGTGATACCTCATTGTAGTTTTGATTTGTATTTCTCTGATGAGCAGTGATGTTTAGCATCTTTTCATGTGTCTTTTGGCCATCTGTATATCTTTGGGAAAATGTCTGTTCATGTCTTCTGCCCATTTTTTAATTAGAGTATTTATTTTTTCTGTGTTGAGTTTTATAAGTTCTTCATATATTTTGGACACTAATTTTTATCAGATCTGCCATTTGCAAATACCTTCTCCCGCTCAGTAGGCTGCCTTTTAATTTTGCTGATTGTTTCCTTCACTGTGCAGAAGCATTTTATTTTGATGAAGTCCCAATAGTTTATTTTTGCTTTTGTTTCCCTTGCTTCAGGAGACATATCTAGAAAGAAGTTGCTATGGCTGATGTCAAAGAGATTACTGCCTATGTTCTTCTCTAGGATTTTTATGGTTTCAGGTCTCACATTTGGATCTTTAATCCATTTTGAATTTATTTTTGTGTTTGATGTAAGAAAGTCCAGTTTCATACTTCTACATGTTGCTCTCCAATTTTCCCAACAGCATTTGTTGAAGAGACCATGTTTTCCCCGTTGGATATTCTTTCCTGCTTTGTCGAGGAGTAATTAACCATATACTTGAGGGTTCATTTCTGGGTTTTCTGTTCTGTTGATTTATGTGTCTGTTTTTGTGGCAGTACCATACTGTTTTGATCACTACAGCTTTGTAATATAACTTAAAGTCAGAATTGTGATGTCTTCAGCTTTGCTTTTCTTTTTCAAGTTTGCTTTGGCTATTTGGGGTCTTTTGTGGTCCCTACAAGTTTTAGGATTGTTTGTTCTGGCTCTGTGAAAAATGCTGGTGGTATTTTGATAGGGATTGCATTAAGTGTTGATTTGGGTAGTATAGACATTTCAACAATGTTCTTCTGATCCATGAGCGTGGGATGTTTTTCCTTTTCTTTGTGTCATCTTCAGTTTCTTTCCTCAGTCTTTTATAGTTTTCGGAGTACAAATCTTTTACATCTATAGTTAGTTTTATTCTTCTGGTTTTTAGAGCAATTGCAAATGGGACCGATTCCTTAATTTCTCTTTCTGCTCCTTCGTTATTGGTGCATAAAAATGCAACAGATTGTGGTACATTGATTTTTTTATCCTGTGAGTTTACTGAATTTCTTCATCAGTTCTAACACTTTTTGGTGGACTCTTTCAGGTTTTCTATATAGAGTATCATGTCATCTGCAAATAATGAAAGTTTTAGTTCTTCCTTGCCAATGTGGATGCCTTTTATTTCTTTTTGTTGTCTGATTGCTGTGGCTAGGACTTCCAGCGCTATGTTAAATACCAGTGGTGAGAGTGGATATCCCTGTCTTGTTCTTCACCATAGGGGAAAAGCTGTGGGTTTTTCATATAGGGCCTATATTGTGTGAGGTATGATCCCTCTAAACCTACTTTATTTAGAGTTTTTATCATGAATGGATGTTCTACATTGTCACATACTTTTGCTGCATCTATTGAAATGATCATATGGTTCTTATCCTTTCTTTTACTAATGTAGTGTATCAAGTTGATTGATTTGTGAATATTAAACCATACTTGCAACCCAGGAATAAATCTCACTTGAATGTGGTGAATTATTTTTTTAAGTATTGTTGGATTCAGTTTGCTAGTATTTCATTGAGAATTTTTATATCCATGTTCATCAGGGATCTTGTCCTGTAGTTCTCTTTTTTATTGGAGTCTTTATGCGGTTTTGGTATCAGGATAATGCTGGCCTCATAGAATGAGTTTGGAAGTTTTCCTTCCTTTTCTATTCTTTTGGATTTGTGAAATAAAATTTATTCCTCTGTCTTTGCATTTAAAAATGATAATATATTTATATAATGCATTTCTCCATCAATCATATTACAACACAAAAGCCAACCATTTAAGGCTTAAAATTTTTTATCAGAATTTGCATTGCAGAAAAAGCATTTGACAGTACAGCATCCTTTCTTGATTAAAACTCTTCACAGTATAGGGATAGAGGGTACATACCTCAATATCATAAAAGCCATCTATGAAAAACCCACAGCGAATATCATTCTCAGTGGGGAAAAACTGAGAGCTTTTCCCCTATGGTCAGGAACACGACAGGGATGTCCACTATTACCACTGCCATTCAACATAGTACTAGAAGTCCTAGCCACAGCAGTCAGACAACAAAAAGAAATAAAAGGCATCCGAATCAGCAAACAAGTCAAACTCTCACTCTTTGCAGAGGATATGATACTTTATGTGGAAAACCCAAAAGACTCCACCCCAAAACTGCTAGAACTCAGACAGGAATTCAGTAAAGTGGCAGGATATAAAATCAATGCACAGAAATCAGTGGCATTCCTATACACCAACAACAAGACAGAAGAAAGAGAAATTAAGGAGTCAATCCCATTTACAGTTGCACCCAAGAACATAAGATACCTAGGAGTAAATCTAACCAAAGAGACAAAGAATCTGTACTCAGAGAACTATAGAATACTCATGAAAGAAATTGAGGAAGACACAAAGAAATGGAAAAACGTTCCATGCTCATGGATTGGAAGATCAAATATTGTGAAGATGTCAATGCTACCTAGAGCAATGTACACATTTAATGCAATCCCTATCAAAATACCATCCACTTTTTTCAAAGAAATGGAACAAATAATCCTAAAATTTGTATGGAATCAGAAAAGACCCCCGAATAGCCAGAGGAATTTTGAAAAAGAAAAGCAAAGCTGGTGGCATCACAATTCCGGACTGCAAGCTCTATTACAAAGCTGTCATCATCAAGACAGTATGGTACTGGCACAAAAACAGACGCATAGATCAACGGAACAGAATAGAGAGCCCAGAAATGGACCCTCAACTCTATGGTCAACTAGTCTTCGACAAAGCAGGAAAGAATGTCCACTGGAAAAAAAGACAGTCTCTTCAACAAATGGTGTTGGGAAAATTGGATAGCCACATGCAGAACAATGAAACTGGACCATTTCCGTACACCGCAGAGAAAAATAGACTCAAAATGGATGAAAGACCTAAATGTGAGACAGGAATCCATCAAAATCCTAGAGGAGAACACAGGCAGCAACCTCTTTGACCTCAGCCTCAGCAACTTCTTCCTAGAAACATCGCCAAAGGCAAGGGAAGCAAGGGCAAAAATGAACTATTGGGACTTCATCAAGATAAAAAGCTTTTGCACAGCAAAAGAAACAGTCAACAAAACCAAAAGATAACCGACAGAATGGGAGAAGATATTTGCAAATGACATATCAGATAAAGGGCTAGTATCCAAAATCTATAAAGAACTTATCAGACTCAACACCCAAAGAACAACTAATCCAATCAAGAAATGGGCAGAAGACATGAACAGACATTTCTGCAAAGAAGACGTCCAAATGGCCAACAGACACATGAAAAAGTGCTCAACATCACTCGGCATCAGGGAAATCCAAATCACAGCCTCAATGAGATACCCCCTCACACCAGTCAGAATGGCTAAAATTAACAAGTCAGGAAACGACAGATGTTGGTGAGGATGCCGAGAAAGGGGAACCCTCCTACACTGTTGGTGGGAATGCAAGCTGGTGCAACCGCTCTGGAAAACAGTATGGAGTTTCCTCAAAAAGTTGAAAATAAAGCTACCCTACAACCCGGCAATTACACTACGGGGTATTTACCCCAAAGATACAAATGTAGTGATCCAAAGGGGTGTGTGCACCCCAATGCTTATAGAAGCAATGTCCACAATAGCCAAACTATGGAAAGAGTCTAGATGTCCATCAACAGATGAATGGATAAAGAAGATGTGGTGTATATATATATATATTTGTGTGTGTGTGTGTGTATATATATACACACACACATACACACTGGAATATTATGCAGCCATCAAAAAGAAGAAAGAAATCTTGCCATTTGCAACGACGTGGATGGAGCTAGAGAGTATTATGCTAAGCGAAATAAGTCAGTCAGAGAAAGACAAGTATCATATGATCTCACTGATACGAGGAATTCTTAATCTCAGGAAACAAACTGAGGGTTGCTGGAGTGGTGGGGGGTGGGAGGGATGGGGTGGCTGGGTGAGAGACATTGGGGAGGGTATGTGCCATGGTGAGCGCTGTGAATTGTGTAAGACTGATAAACCACAGATCTGTACCTCTGAAACAAATAATACATTGTATGTTAAAAAAGATAGTAGGAAGGGAAAAATGAAGGGGGGGAACCAGAGGGGGAGACAAACCATGAGAGACTATGGACTCCGAGAAACAAACTGAGGGTTTTAGAGGGGAGGGGGGTGGGGGGATGGGTTAGCCCTGTGATGGGTATTAAGGAGGGCACGTATTAAATGGAGCACTGGGTGTTATATGCGAACAATGTATCATGGAACACTACATCAAAAACTAATGATGTAATGAATGGTGACTAACATAATAAAATTAAATTAAAAAAAAGAATTTGCATTGGCTTAAAACTCTTATGTATAGAGATTGAACCTTTGTGCCTATTTTGTAAGCACTGCCAATGTACACAGGTTGTATCACTTTGACTTATTTTAAGGTATGATTAGATAATCATGCCCTATGTTTTGGTGCTATAATCCCCTGTCTTGGTTGTTGAAGATTTGAACACCTGATATTTGATAATTAAATGGAGTTAACCCTTTGTTGGAATTTTCTTATTGGCCTTGTTTCCTCTTTGGTAAGTTTAACACTTCAGGGATAATTTGATGACTTTCTTCCCTCCGTTTTGCGTTGTACAGTTTTTTGCTTGTGATATTTACTCTGTGGTCAAAGTAAAATTAGGAAATGTATACAAATAGTTTTCAATGCAACTTAAGCTACAAGCATTAGTAACTCTTGTTTTCTTTTCTTTACAGATGTATGGTCTGCAGGCTGTGTGTTGGCTGAGCTGTTGCTAGGACAACCAATATTTCCAGGGGACAGTGGTGTGGATCAATTGGTGGAAATAATCAAGGTGAGAAGTTTGAATCAATTTTTGAACTGCAGTGAATTTATTGTTTTTCTAAGAATCCGTATCACCCACACCCATGAAAAACTTAAAAAATGGAGAAAGTTATTCAAGATCACATAAAAAGGTCAGCTATAGAGGAGGTATAAGAACACAGCCTTTTGGTTTCTAATTGAGTTAACTCTTCTGTTATATGATCCTATAAAAGGTATTTTAGATATCTGATGCAAAAAAATGGATATATTTGTTATTTAAAGTACTTAAAAGTCATAAGATCACTAAAATGTATATAAACCAAATAAAAGCACAAACTAAGTGTATTTTTGCTCACTATGTCCTCTGCTCCTAATGTTCTGCTGAGCACATGATGCTTATATTTTTCAATATATAAATATTTGTAAAATGAAAGAATGAGTATCTACTTGTATAAGCAGACCACTAAAAGAAGCAGAATATTGACTTATGAGTTTAATATAATTTTATTTATTAGATCTTATCAACACTTTTATTAACAACACCAGATTTAAAATATTATTACCTTGGAATTAATATTGTCTCTTAAGAACACTAAGGCTGAGATTTTAATTGATTTTTTAAATGTAATTTTTAAAAGTTTTTAATATTTGAGACCTTAAAGTTCCCACCTCCTTAAAAAAAAATCTAGTGTCTGTATATTATGATCAGTAGATTGCTTCATTCTAAGGTTACAGTTTGTCCAGAGCAACAACACCTGCTGTCTCTTGGGTTTTAGTCTTGATTTTCTAAATATTTCTTAGAAATGTAAAATTGAAAATCTTCTTAGAGGTCATGTAGTCCAATTCTCCAAACAATGAAAGAACCATCTTAGTTATAGTCCTGACAGATGGATTTCTTCCTTAAATACTTCCAACATCAAAACGCTACTGTGGGATTCATTCTGCTCTGTATCTAGACACCTTGAATTTAATTTTTCTTTGCTGAGCCATAACTCCTCAGTAGCTTTTATCAGTTGTACACAGGACTATGATTATGTTACTTAAAACTGCTTATACTTCATTCTATAAAAATATGTTACTTTTGGTAAGGCGATTTTGCTAAATATTAATGTGTGCAAGTATGGTTGAAAAGACCAGCGTGTGATCAAATATCTTCCTCACTATCCATATGATTTTTTTATGATTTGCACCTGAGACCTCTGTGGTATTTGCAGTCTTTTTGGGGTAACCATCTTTTAGTTTCAAATTTAACTTTAACCTTTGTCCATCAGATCTACTTTCTGATTCCCACACTACACTCAGATCTAAGTTCAAATAGTTTGGTCATTTGGTTTCCTAAAAGCCCATTCCCCATTATTCAAATTAATATTCTAATACAAGAGTTGGCAGACTTTTTCTTCAGAGGGCTGGATAAAATATTTTAGGCTTTGTGGGCTAAAACACAAATCAAGGATGTCATAGTGATGTGCAACAAGAGAAAACAAATTTCTGCAAATTTTTCATTGAGGAAATTAAAAATACAATAATAATTGAGTACAAATTTTTTTTAATACAGATCTACTAATTAGAAGATTGGAATTCCTTGGAGGGGGGCTGTAACATTTCTTTTAATTGGGATTCAAAGTTAGTATTCTTTTTCATCAAATTGATTGCAAATTGTTATCTGTAAAATCAATTCTTAGTTCATAGGCCCAACAAAAACAGGAGATTGGGCCATAGTTTGAAATTCAGAATTTCTTTAATCCGCTCAAGTACACCTGATGTACTTGAGCTCACCAAGCTATAATTCTCTGGGCATATTGCTATTCTGTTTGTCATTTATGTTTAGCTTATTAGAATTATGTTGCTTTTCTGTGGATTATAGTTTAGAACTTTGTGATGATTTATTGTTTGTCATTAATTTCAGTTCATACATGATACAAATGAAATTACTCATGAAGCTAAGTAGCCATCTGTGAGAAGTCTCTATCTCATACTTGCCATCATATCTTACATACCTTTATGTCTAGAGCTTTTTGCACCACCGCTATTACAGTCCTTTTAATTCAGTTTCCTCCTTGGTTTGTACTTACTTAATAGTAGAAACTATCAGTTTGTTATTGATGGTTTAAGACTTCATTTTCATTTAGGGCTTATTTGTTGTAAGTTGTCCGTGATCAATTTGTAGTAGTAGGTCAACTCTAAAACAAAACATTCTTTTCATTTATGTGTTATCTTGTCATCTTGCATTTATATGTAAGAAACATAGTCACAACCCTGCTGTAGTTCCAGGATCACTGTTTATACATTTTGAAGGTGATATGAAATAAGAAAATTAGGATCCCAGGGCACTTTGGAATATCCAGCTTCTTGATCTGTTTTACAGTTTTAAGTGTAACTGCCCAGAATAAATGAAATTCCAGTATTAGTTTGCCACCTGTTTGGTGACCTGAAATTTATACATTACATTGAGATTAATAGACATTGTGTTGTGGTGTGTGTGAGTAGCATGACTAAATCCTGTCGCATGGAGGTTAATAAACTTTGTACAGATTTTGTGTATGTGTTTAATATAGTTCTAATATCTTGTTGATCCTGTATTTCTGTTCCCTAAATATTTGATATCTGTGATGTTTCATTGAAATAAAAATTCATAACTAATTCTGATGTAACTATTCTAATTTTCCTCATCTAAGTTGTAAATTAGAAAAGAAGTTGTGTAAGTTAGCTTTCAAAGTTAAGGGTTACTAAACACATTTCTCATTTTAAACAAATATTGTCATTATTGCTAATCAGGAGTTCAAGAATAGATTTGAATTTTACGTGAAATGTGGTCTTGTAGGTGCCCAATTCAATTCTCAGTTTTTTTGAGGTAACAGTAATTAGGGAATCCATGAAAATCTGTTATTTTCTGCTACTGTCTCCCTTTAAAATTTCATGGGGATTCCTTTGGAGTATCTGGAGGTAGCTGAACCCCCCAGTAAATTCTTCTCTCTGAATCTGAGTTTATGCAAAAAATGAACAATCACCCAGCAGACTTCAAGTATTTTATATGTGGTAGACTTGCCTCATTACTTTATAAATTTTCTGAGCAGGGACTTTTTTATTGTGTTTCATTATCCAAGGGCACCAGAATAGTTTCCAATAAAGATTTAAATTGAATTAAGCTGCAAGACAGTCATTGTTCATTCATGAATTTGGAATTACCTAGGAATTAATAAGGAAAGTTGTGATTGTTGTGTATGTTGTTCATTAAATTTTATTGACTCAGATGTCCATGCCAATAATTTTTAGCATGAGTAACACAGTTTTATAAACTGAGCTAACTTCATCTCATTCTAACCAACCTTTTTAACTCCTCTCTCCCTACCCTCTAGTAAGAAGACTTTTGCAAAACATTTAGGATAAATCCAATTATGTTATCGTCGAATAAGTTAAAAGTATAAAGCAGAATGGAACTGAAAGTCTTGAAAAATCATTTGTAAGCATGAAGTGTACACTAAACTTTCTGAGGTTGATTTCATACATAGGATTGTTAGAACAGGATTTCATTATGCCAGGGACTTCTCAAATAAAATTTTTTTTTCTTAAATTCTTCCTTAAAATACTAGTCAAAATAACCTCAAGAAATATCTGATGTGGTTTCAGATATCTGATGAAAAATATAGTATTTTGGGAGACCGTATACCAAGAGTTTCACAAACATAGGTTTGGTGACATAGCATTGTCCCATGGCACCTCTGCTATCAGTCATAGCAATATAGTTATTTAGAAAAGAGTATTCTGAAAACTTGAAGGAGGTAGTTTTTTTTTAACGACAATAACTTTTTTTTTTTTTTAATAATTATGCTGTATTTTCTATGCTTGGTTCAGAAGACTGAGAAAACACAGGCATACAAATATAAAGAAAAGAACAAAACAGTCACTGTTTTGGCACATCATGAAAAATAACTTCTGTAAATATTTTTATATCCTTTTCTGTGCATATATATGTTTAAACAAAAATGCCATCTGTTTTGTAGACTTTACTAAATAATCCATTTCTCACAAGAAGTATATTTTGACTAAGTGATCTTTGAAAATGACTATATAGATTCTGGTGTATGATTGTATTCTAAATTACATAATTGATATTGAGAAGAAAAGCATTATCAAGGTAAAGTGATATATTATTGCCTTGAAGAGAAATTACATGATATATTTGACTTCTCAAAGATTTGATCATTAACTTATGTAAATAACAAATGTACCCTGTATTCCCCAAATGAATTGAAGTTGAAGCACTCTATGAAGCTCTGGACCTGGGAATGCTATAAATTTTACTAGTAGTTTCTTTTCCCCCCTCCAAATTCTAAAATACGAATTTCAAGTAAGGAAAGGTGAACTCAGTGCAAAGTTCAGTTTCTGTATTAAAATATCACAAAGCTAAAAGTTTGAAAGAAACCAATTTTTTGGTAGAATTTCAAATTTTAAGTTAATTAGTGTCCCTAGAGATATGCCTTTATTTATTCCATAAACATTTACTTATGCTTAGTAATAATTTGACCATTGCTTTCTAATGGAAAAGTTTTAGAGCAGAATTAGAGTCCCACCTCTTGATGATAGAATTTCAGTATAGCTTCCGTAAGTTTTATTTTTTATTATTTTTTTAAGATTTTATTTATTTATTTGACAGAGAGATAGCACAAGTAGGCAGAGAGGCAGGCAGAGGGAGAGGGAGAAGCAGACTCTCCACTGAGCGGGGAACCCATGCGGGGCTCGATCCCAGGACCCCGGGATCATGACCTGAGCCGAAGGCAGCTGCTTAACCGACTGAGCCACCCAGGCGCCCCAGCTTCCATAAGTTTTAGATTTGGATATATCTCTTTTAGAAAAACATGACATTAAACATATAGATACTTAAATTATTTGTAGTAATAAAATTGTTATAAGGCAATTAAAGTTACTTAATTTATTTTGTAAAACAACTTTACTAAATTGTTGTTTAATTTCTCTTAGCAATAATTACTCAAATATCTGCCTAGGGAGCTCTTACATAGGTCAGAGCTAATAAAATCTTATTCTAGTAGAAGCTTTATTTAAGAATTTGAAAGTAGGAAACAGTAAGATCCAAATAATCTTTTGATTATGTTATTACAGCTAAGTAGATAGATTTCATTTCTTATGATGCCTATTAGTAGAGAAAGATTTAGAAGAAAAAAAGATTAAGCAGTGGAGAGTGGAATTAAGAGGAGAGGAAAAGGAGAGGATTTTCACTTTTTATTGTTCTGTGATATTGATTTTTTCCAGTCTTTTAGCAGTCACAGAGACTATGAAAACAAAAATGGTTTCAATTGTTTTGTGCTGGAATCTTTTGTTAGCAGACAAATAAAAACGTATTAAGAGAGCCACATTTTAGGGCCCCTGGGTGGCTCAGTTGGTTAAGCGACTGCCTTCAGCTCAGGTCATGATCCTGGAGTCCCTGGATCGAGTCCCGCATCGGGCTCCCTGCTCGGCAGGGAGTCTGTTTCTCCCTCTGACCCTCCCCCTTCTCATGTGCTCTCTCTCATTCTCTCTCTCTCAAATAAATAAATAAAATCTTTAAAAAAAAAAAAACAGAGCCACATTTTATTATAAATGTTTGTCTAAATAATTGTTTTCCTGATCTTCCAGTTTGACTTATTGCTGTTTATAGTATAATTTAGACAAAGATACCAGTGATTACTTGGCTCTTCAAAAGTCTGCATTTTCAAATATTGGGAAACTACTGCTAATCACAAAAGCTGCCACCCACTGAGACTTTACTTTGCATCAGGCACTGAGCTAAGCACTGGACATATAATACCACATTTATTTCTTACATTAATCCTAGGAAAATGATGATGATTACCACCACCACCATATCCAGGAGGGGTTGGGTGATAGAAAAATTCTATCTGATTCATCTTTGGTAAATTGGTGTCCTCTGCTTATAGAATTTTATAGCTCTGGGGAAAAATATGATCCTTAGGTCAACTTGATATCCAGAACTGACTGAACCATATTTATTATATATTAGTGTTAAAAAAAAATGTGATCACAAACTAAAGGTAAAATCCCCTGACTCTTACTGTAATGAATATACCAGATCAGTTTGAGATGTCTTTGGACTAGGTCTAATTGTGCTTCATGTGAAGTAATCAAAGTTATAATGGTGTATTTCTTTGCTTTCAAGTACAGCTCAACCTTAACTTTCACTGTCTTTGTTTAGCAAATGTTTCAGATTTTCAGTTATCCTATCCCCATATTATGGCTTGTTCAGCACCTGTATGCATACATTCTCCTTTCCTGGCTTAACATTTTCACTATCAGATAGTCTCTCAGATAGAGCTTTAAGGTATTAATTAAACCAGAGTTTAATAAGTATAAAAAATACTTATTTTCCTAAGATTTTTGATGATGGATCCATGATGTGTCTTGCTAACATGCATTTGGAGTTTAATCATGTTACCTGGTGACATTTCTTATATTAAAGAGCTCTTGTGTTGGTAACAGACTACAGGAACAATATATTAAACTTAATTCTGTCTCTTTTTTCCACTTTCCAGAGCATGTAAGTATACCCCATTATACATTGTGGTATACACTTCTACTTGTAATATATATTGTATGTAATTACAAACAAAACATTTGATTGCTTAATTCATTCTTTTATTATTTAAATTTTCCATATTTGTTACTGACTGGAGCAGCAATTTTTAATAACTTTTGGATCATGGACCACTTTGAAAATCTGTTTATAGCAGTGGACTCTCCTCCAGAAAAATGCATACATACCAGAATTTTACATATAATTTCAGGTGATTCTTGGGCTTTCTGAAGCTCATCCAGGAACCCTAGGTTAAATATCCCTATAATAGTACAAGGTACTATGGTTATACTTTTTGGTAACTGTACAGTAAATATGATGTCAGCATTTTTTAAAGTAAGTGGGTAAAGGAGACATTAAATAATTATTTTAATGTAATTGCTCATCTGCATTTTTACATTAAGTAGTGTTTTCCATAGACCAAAAGAAATATCAGTTTTAACTTACTACTATGAAATTTTACTGGCAGTACAGTAACTTACTTGTACTTGGTTAAATCTCTGTACACCATAGGTATGGAAAGTGGTTTCCTGGCAATGTGACCCAATTCATCTTTTGACTTGAGAATGACATCCATTTGAAATCTTTACTTTCCCCAAAACAAGCAGTGTGAGATAATTTAATAAGTTGCCAGTATATGTTTTATCTAAAGAAATTTTACACACAAATGAAGTTTCATGACATTGTCACCTCAAAACTAATTTACTGACAGTCATATTTTAGTATCTGTGTCGAAAAACCATTCATAGGATTACTCATCTTGGGATATAAGTACCCTTTACTTAGCAACTGCACATTCTTTTGCACAGTTGCATTTTGAGTTCTTTTGTGTATTTGCTTAATCTCAGGGCCCTGGTTTAATATATTATTTTTCTTTGGCATAATCTATAAAGTATGTAAAGGGGCAGGTGAGAAATGGGACAGGGACAGAAATCTGTCAAGTTAACAGCATTCATAATCCAGACACTGTTTTCAAAACCGATGTTTACTGAGAAATCTCTGCTTCCTTTTTTTAGCAAAATGTTAGAAATTTTGAGAGCAATGATTCTTAACAGTTGAGCAGTGAGAAGAATATAAAGAAACACTGGAATCTTGGAGAGGGTCAAATTATAGTTTGTGAAAGTGTACTGAATGTTGTATCATATTTATAAAAAAAGTTTTATTGATATACATGCTAGAAAGAAAACATGAAAAAAATCACTATAGTGTTAGTGATTCTCAAAGGAAGCAAGAGTTGGGTGATATGTGAATAAAATATTTACACGTCTCAGGGCGCCTGGGTGCTCAGTTGGTTAAGCATCTGCCTTCAGCTCAGGCCATGATCCCAGGGTCCTGGGATTGAGCCCCGCATCGGGCTCCCTGCTCAGTGGGGAGTCTGCTTCTCCCTCTCCCTCTGCCTCTCCCCCAGCTTGTGCTCTCTCTGTCAAATAAATAAAGAAAATCTTTAAAATATATATATACATGTCTCAAAAGAGGGTGTGATATTTTAAAACTTAGAAAAATAAAGTGGTTTTTTTTCCTAACTGAAGAGAGTCTCATCTCCCCCTGCCCCCATCCCCCCCACACATACCGCTGCCACCCCTTTCCTTTTTATATTCCTTTGTTGAGCATACTACTTCCGTTGAGATTCACCTAGGAAAAAAAGGTCTTTTGACTCCTGTGAATATGTGTTAGCCAAGAATGACTGTTTTACTTACATTTAATAGTTTGCTTAATCAATACAATAGCTACCTTTTTGGGGGGAACGAGGGGATTTATTTCCAAGTATAAAATTTTATTCAAGAAATAATGAGAGTCAAAGCAATCTTTAAAAAGAATAATGAAACTGGAGGAATTGTACTTCTGGTTTTAGAAACTTCCTACGTAACTGTAGTAATCAAGACAAATGCATATACAACGGGGTAGTATTTGGCCATAAGAAAGAAGGAAATCCTGCCATTTTCAACAACATGGTTGGACTTTGAGGGCATTACCCTATCGGAGATAAGCCTGACAGAAAAAGACAAATACTGCATGGTATCACTTATATGTGAAATAAAAAAAAAAAGTCAAAATCATAGAAATAGTAGAAGAGTGGTTGCCAAGGGCTGGGGAGTGGGAGAAATGAGGAAAGGTTGGTAAAGGGTACAAACTTTCAGCTATGAGTAAGGTCTTAAGGATCTGATGTAAAACATGACAACTATAGTCGATAACACTGCATTATTTAATTGAAATTTGCTAAGGGAGTAGAACTTAAATGTTCTCACCAAAAAAAAAAAATTATAAAAATGTGTGGTGATACATGTATTAATTAGATGGTGGGAATTCTTTCACAATGTATATGTACATCAAATCACGAGGATATACACTATATGTCTTATAATTTTGTCAGTCATGCTAAAAAAGAGAGAAAGAGAGGAAAAGACATAGAGGCACAAGCATAGCCCTATAGATCAGTGAATTAGAATTGAGAATCCAGAAATAAACCTTTACATTTACGGTCATATGACAAGCGTTCCAAGGCAATTCAGTGGGGAAAGAACAGTCTTTTTAGAGCTTGGAACTAAATATCCATAAGCAAAAGAGTGAAGTTGGACTCCTACCTCATACTGTATTACAAAAATTAACTCAAAATGGATCAAAGACCTAAAGGCAAGAGCCACAACTGTAAAACTTTTAGAAGGAAACCTTTGTGACTTTCAATTAAGCAGTGATTTCTTAGATATGACACAGAAGACACAAGCAATAATAGAAAAAAGATACATTGAACTTCATCAAAATTTAAAATTCTTTCAAAAGGTTAAAACCCCACAGAATGGGAGAAAATTTTCACAAATTCTATATAAGAGACATATTCAGAATATATTAGGAACTCTTACATTCAACAATAAAAAGACAGCCCAATAAAAAAATGGGTAAAGGGTCTGAATAAACATTTCTTTAAAAACATACAAGTGGCCAGGAAGCACAAGAAAAGATGCTTAACATCCTTAGTCATTAGAGAAATGCAAATCAATACCATAATGAATACATCACATTCGCTAGGATAGCTAGAATAAAAAGACAAGCAATAACTAGTGTTGGTGAGGATATGGAGAAATTGAAACCCTCATACATTGCTGGTGGGATTTTAGAAGGGTGCAAACCAAATATGGTTTGCATAAATATGTTTAAAATTTAATCATAGAATTACCATATGACCCAGCAATTCCATTCATAGGTCTGTACCTCAGAAAATTGAAAACACATGTCCACACAAAAACTTATACACAGGGGCGCCTGGGTGGCTCAGTCGTTAAGCATGTGCCTTCGGCTCGGGTTATGATCCCAGGGTCCTGGGATCGAGCCCCGCATCGGGCTCCCTGCTCCGCGGGAAGCCTGCTTCTCCCTCTCCCACTCCCTCTGCTTGTGCTCCCTCTCTTGCTGTGTCTCTCTCTGTCAAATAAATAAAATCTTAAAAAAAAAAAAAACAACTTATACACAAATGTTCATAGCAGCATTATTTATAGCCAAATAGTGGAAACATTTCAAATGTCCATCATCTGATGAATGGATAAAGAAAATGTCAAGCACGAAAAGTCCCATGTTGTGTAATTCCATTTATATGAAATGTTCAAAATAAACAGATCTGTTTAGATCTGTTAGAAAGTAGGTTAGTGGTTGTCAGGAGCTTGGGAGGAGTGGGAATGAAAGTGATTGTTCTTGGGTACAGCCTTTCATTTTGGGGTGATGAACATGTTATCAAATTAGATGACAGTAATGGTTGTACACCTCTGGGAATATAACAAACCACCGAGTTGTATACTTTAAAGGAATAAATTTCATGATACGTGAAATATATCTCAATAAAGATGTTATTTTTTTAAAAAGAATGCTGGCATCTATCTGTGGAACTGTTGATAAGGTAGCTTTGTTGTTTCTACCATATTTTAAGGAAGGCAATAAACTCTGACTGTAAGTTTGCAAAGGACTC